>NC_092873.1:480898559-480905626 GCF_028372415.1 Notamacropus eugenii | reverse complement strand
GCCGGTCACTCCTGGGCGCGTGGAGAGGGGAGGGGCGAGAGCAAGCCCCGCCCCGTGACGTCTGGCTAAACTCCCGCGAGATTCCGCCAGGGGCGGGGCGTAGGAGCGGGTTGTTCAATTTCAGTTCGAGCCTTTAAGGCCGGGCGGTGCGCCAGCTCTGGAAATGTACAAGTGCTGCCGAGGGCCTTGAGGTAGCGCTCTGGGGCTGGTGCCGACTGCAGAGAACGGGGCAGGAGATGCTGCTCATGCGCCGGAACGTGCAAGTGCTGCCCTTTTGCGTTTGTTTTTGTCCAGAGAGCCGGTTTTTAAAAATTTACCAGCCGGAAGGAGGGAAGGAAAGAAGGAAGGAGAGAAGGAAGGAAGGAAGGAGGGAGGGATGAAGGAAGGAAGGAAAGGAGGGAGGGAGGAAGGAAGGAAGGAAGGAAGGAAGGAAAGAAGGAAGGAGAGAAGGAAGGAAGGAAGGAGGGAGGGATGAAGGAAGGAAGGAAAGGAGGGAGGGAGGAAGGAAGGAAGGAAGGAAGGAAAGAAGGAAGGAGAGAAGGAAGGAAGGAAAGGAGGGAGGGATGAAGGAAGGAAGGAAAGGAGGGAGGGAGGAAGGAAGGAAGGAAGGAAGGAAGGAGAGAAGGAAGGAAGGAAAGGAGGGAGGAAGGAAGGAAGGAAAGAAGGAAAGGAGGGAGGAAGGAAGGAAGGAAAGGAGGGAGGGAGGAAGGAAGGAAGGAGAGAAGGAAGGAAGGAAAGGAGGGAGGGAGGAAGGAAGGAAGGAAGGAAAGGAGGGAGGAAGGAAGGAAGGAAGGAAGGAAGGAGAGAAGGAAGGAAGGAAAGGAGGGAGGAAGGAAGGAAGGAAGGAAAGAAGGAAAGGAGGGAGGAAGGAAGGAAGGAAGGAAAGGAGGGAGGGATGAAGGAAGGAAGGAGAGAAGGAAGGAAGGAAAGGAGGGAGGAAGGAAGGAAGGAAGGAAGGAAGGAAGGAAGGAAGGAAAGAAGGAAGGGAGGAAGGAAGGAAGGAAGGAAGGAAGGAGAGAAGGAAGGAAGGAAAGGAGGGAGGAAGGAGAGAAGGAAGGAAGGAAAGGAGGGAGGAAGGAAGGAAGGAAGGAAAGGAGGGAGGGATGAAGGAAGGAAGGAGAGAAGGAAGGAAGGAAAGGAGGGAGGGAGGAAGGAAGGAAGGAAAGGAGGGAGGGAGGAAGGAGCGAAGGAAGGAGCTGGGGATGCAGTCACACCCTGCTCCCACGGAAGGTTTGACTTGAAGTCAGATGGAACAATCCCATGATCCCTAGGGTATAGTTTGATGTCACTTCCACTAATAAAATCACGTCCATTTCTGCTATTGAACCATTTGATAATGACAGGACTTTGGAGACGACAGCTCTCTCTTCTGGGTCTGCAGTCTCTGTGGCTGCAACCCTCCAAAAACACTGGCCAGGTTACATTACCTGGCTGAATTCCTAAGATGAAAGGAGAGGCTGGGCTACACGCATGGCTAGTACCCTAGGCTCTCTGGTCAAGGGCTGATTACATCTGGATCCGAGGAAACATGGTGGTCAAGGTGGTGGTTTGACTTGCTTGGCCCATGCTGCCTCCCCATCTTGGTGGGCAAGCACCCTGGCTGCTTCGGTTCATTTGTAAGCCCCAGGAGGGCAGAGGCACAGCTGTTTTTAAACGTGCATCTCCCAAGGTCCCTCCTTGGTGCAGATTAAAGAACCCTGGCTCTGGAGTGAGAAGACTTGGGTTTAATTCCCCACTTCTGTCACTTCCTATGTGACCTAGAATCCCTTGAGCCTCAATTTTCTTACCTGCAAAATGAAACTGCCTGCTTATTAAGTCGTGTCCACCCCGTAGATCACACTGTCCATGGGGTCTTCTTGAGAAAGTTGCTGGAGTGGTTTCCCATTTCCTTCTCCAGCACATTAAGGCAAACAAAAACAAAGGTCAAGTGACTTGCCCAAGGTTACAGAGTAAGTGTCTGAGGTCAAATTTGAACTCAGTTTTTCCTGACTTCAGGCCCACTCCTCCATTCACTAAATCACCAAGCTGCCTCCTTTGGCTTATATGCTATTAAAGTCATATCATAGGAAAAATAGGAAGAACCTAATATGCAAGGCAATTAAGGGGTGTAGTGAATAGTGCTTGATTTGGAGTCTAGAAGACCTGAGTTTGAATCTTGCCTCAGGAATTTATACTTGAGAGTTTGGGCAAGTTGCTTCCTTTAGATTTTGAAGTCTGAGACTTTTCACTTTTCGTTGAATCCCCAGGGCTTAGCACAGTGTTTGGCTAATAGAAGCAGTCTTAGCCCCTCCTCCCTTAGCATTAGTTTCCTCTCTTCCTTAATCATTTTTGTTCTTTCCCTCCTGAAAATAATTCTCCTTGATAGAAGAAACAGAAGCAAAATAAAAGTTCAAAAATTCTGTCTTTTCTCCAATCGTTTCCATTATGCCATTCATCCCAAGCAATAGACCTATCCCTTTTTAAATCTTCCTTGATCCCAACATTCGTTAAAAAAAAAGCCTTTATTGTTGATCTCAGCATCCACCACCAAGTTCAGCTCATTTAGAATTACTGACATTATTCTTACATGATTATGCCATGTTTTTGTGGTAATCCTCTATTACATGTCCTTGCTTCAATTTTATGGATGTCTGTAAAATCTAAGTTGGTTGTTGAGTTCCCTGTCCATCATCCATATCAACAAACATTTAAAGTCAGCATGTATTTATTTATTAAGCACTTGCAATGCGTCAGGCACTATACTAAGTATCACAGGGATTCAGAGAAAGTGGGGGGAAAAACAGTTGTTCCTCTCTAGGAACTCACATCGAGTCCAACGGAGAAGACAACATGCAAACTATGTACTGATAGTCTGGGGATGATCTCAAAGTGAAAGTATTAAGAGTAAGGATGGTGGGGAAAGATTTCTTGCAGAAGGTGGACCTTTAGCTGATACCTGAAGGTGTCTAGGAGACAGAGATGAGGAGGGAGAAAGTTCTAGCCTTAAGGGACAACCAGTGAAAATTCCATCAACTAGGAAAGGAAATATCCTGTGCCAGGAGGAACAGGAAGGAGGTCAGTAACGTTATATCAGAGTCCATTGTTAGGGACCTCCAATATTAGCAGGCCTAATGTGGACCAAGATACAACAACAAAAAGACTGAGAAAGATTGGTCAGAGAGGAGAAGCAGGAGAGAGTAGTGCCACCAAAACCTATAGAGATAAGGCCACATCAGTCTCTTTAGACAATTCTCCCTTTTCCTCCTCATTAGGATTGTTTCTTTTTTTTTGTCTTAAGAATTTCTTTTTTTCTTTTTTTTTTTTTTTGGAGGCAGGTAGGGTTATTCGCCCAGGGTCACATAACCGGTAAGTACCTAAGGCTAGATTTGAACTTAGGTCTTTGACTTCAAGACTGGTACTCTATCCACTGCACCACCTAGCTGCCCTGAGGAATTTCATTCTTAACAGCTTCCCATCCCACCATGCCTACTATTTTAGAACATTCTTACCTGTTTTTTCTCATTCTGTGCCCCCCCAAAATCCAAAGTGTGTGACAGACCATTTTCCTCTTTCTTCTGCTCTATTTCAAATTCTAAGACAGAGTTGTCAGTTCACACTAAGGTTCCTATCACAGCTACTCAAGTAGTCAGTTTCTTCTTGAATCTGCTCCAGATGAATAATTCCTTCCTTTACTACATCTGTTTTTTGGAATAAGGAGAAATTATCATTAAAGCAGTTTGAGAATGTAGCAGCTATTATGATTTTGAACAAATGTAATCTTCAGATGCCCTAATGGTTGGAGTCACTACTCAGTCATGTCTCCGTGAAGAGATTCAAGATCTAGAGACTTACCTAAAACTTCTTCCGGTGGAGAAGGGAGAGGGAGAGAGGAAAGGGAAGGGGAGTGGGAAGGAAGATGAGGGAGAGGAGGGAGAAGAAGGAGTGAGAGGGGAGGGAGGAGAAAAGAATAGAGAGAAGCGATGCAGGAAGTAAAGGATACAGTTTCACAAACTTTAAGTTTAGGTAAGTCTCTAAACTACTTATCGAGTGATGCCTCCTTCTGCCCACACATTCTGTACATACTCCCATGACAATGTCATGTCTTTTTCTCCCTCCATCATGTGTCATCCTCTGTTTGCCATGCTTCTACCTTCTGGTTCCTGGATTGATTCTCATTAATTTATCTTCATATATACTGTTCATCTGCTTCCCCTTTTCTCTGCTTCCTTTACTCTCAGGCCCTTGTCCTTTCTCTTCTTTACTTCCTTAAAAAGTGAGGAAAAGACAGGTGCATGCCAAAGATCTGTCTCCACAGGCACCTCCAACTCAAGATGCTCCCACTTATCATCTTCCCTGTAAAACTTGCAGATCCTCTGGCATCTTCCTATTTCTCTTTTTGTAATTACAACATGACCTTCCCAGTCAACCAGACTAAGGGTTTTTCTCACACAACTGATTAGCTGCAGAGTCCTACAGACTCTGCCTCTGTTGTACACTTTATATCTGTTTTCTCCCCTCCATTCACATTACCATCGACTTATGTGAAGACCTCATTACCTCTCACCTGGAATATTGAGCTATTTGCCTAACCCGGCACCTCTGTCACTTGGTTCTCTCTTCTACACTTCCATCTTCACAGAGTCTCCAGATTAATCTTCCTTACACAGAGAGCAGGTCATATTAAGCCCCAGATTAAAAACATTCAGTAGCTCCCTGTCACCTTTGGGATAAAATGCAAACCATTATCCTGACATTTAGAAGCAGCTACATTGGGCAGCAGATAGATGGCTGCACCTGGAGTCAGGAAGACCCCAAATCAAATGTAGCCTCAGACACTCCCTAGCTATATGACCCTGGGCAAGTCACTTCACCTCTATCTGCCTCAGTTTCCTCAACTGTAAAAAGGGGATAATAATAGCAACTACCTCCCAGGATGTTGTGAGGATCAAATGAGATATTCGTAAAGTCCTTAGCACAGTTCCTGGCACATAGTAGGTATTTAATAAATATTCTTTTCCCTTCCTAAAGCCTTGCACAATCTGGTTCCATCCTACTTTTCCCAGTCTTATTGTATACTGCCCTCTTCTGTGCCTTCAATTCTATTCAATAGACATTTATCAAGCACCTGTCACATACAATTCAGCTATCCTTATTCTAGTCAAACTGGACTAGGAGCAGATCCTCAGTTTGATACTAAACTCTGCTGCTTCTGCGCCTCATTCACCTGAAAGGCTTTTCTTCCTTTGTAATTCTGCAGCCTGGCTACTTGGGACAGCTAGGTGGTGCAGTGGATAGAGTGTCCACCTTGGAGTCAGGAATACCTGAGTTCAAATTTGACTTCAGCCACTTACTAGCTGTGTGACCCTGGGCAAGTCACTTCACCCTGTTTGCCTCAGTTTCCTCAGCTGTAAAATGAGCTGAAGAAGGAAATGGCAAATCACTCCAGTATCTTTGCTAAGAAAACTCCAAAGGGGGTCAAGAAGAGTTGGACATGACTGACTGAATAACAAAAGTCTAAATTAGTAGTATGAAAATTCTCCCTATATTAATTTGCTTAATTAGTGTCATAGCAATTAAACAACTAAAGGATTACTGAATAGACCTAGAAGATAATAATAAAATTTATCTAGAGGAAGAAAAGGTCAAGCATGTCAATATAGTGAAGAAATAGTGAAGAAAGGTGAGAAGGGGACCCAGCAGGACCAGATCTCAAAACTATACTATGAAGCAGTAATCATGAAAAATATTTGATACTAGCTAAAAACTGTTAGATACACAACATGCAGAAGTAAACAAACGCACTGTGGCCTAATGTTCAAGAACTGGAGCTCTCCGTAACTGGGGCTAAGGACACACTATTGGGAAACAAAGAGCTGCTCTGAAAACTAGAAAGCAGTGGTAGAAATTATGCATAAACAAACACCTGAAATCATGTATCAAAATAAGCTCCAAATGGACACGACTTGCATGTAAAAAAGTCACATAACATCCTAAAAAATTAGAGAAGTCAAGAAGAAATTACATTTCAGAACTATGGATAAAGGAAGACTTCGTGACCAAATAAGGGACAGAGAGAATTCCAGAAGATAAAACAGACAATTTTGATGATAAAAAGTTAAAGATTTTTGCCCAAACAAAACTAATGCAGTTGAAACTAGAAGGGAAAGAGTTAGCAGGGAATAATAATCATTATAGCAAGTTTCTCCAATAAAGGCTTCATAACTGAGATATGTAAGGAACTAATTCAAAGTTATAGGGCACAAGTCACTCCCCAGTTGGAAAAGAATGTGAACAGGTAGTTTTCAAGGGAAGAAATTCAAGTTATCACATTAAAAAATACTTCAAATCACTAATAATTAAAGAGATGAAAATTAAATCAACTCTGAGATTCCACCTCAAGATCTTCCTGACTCTTCAGCACTCTGTCTACTGCACCACAAAGAAACTTCTGCTTCTCCCTGACAGAGAAATAATGTACTCAAGATGCAGAATGAGAAATATTTTTGCACATGGCCAATGTGGGAACTCATTTTGCTTAACCACGTCTGTCTGTTACATGAGTTTTTGCTTTTCTTTTTTTTCAGTTGGGGGAGAGGGCTGAATAGGAGAAAGGAGAGAGCAGTAGGGTTTTCAAACAAGATGAGAAGAGAACAGAAGCAATGCCAGTCAATCAAGCAACATTTCTTAAGTGTCTACTACCTGCCAGGCACTGTGCTAATTGATGAGGATACAAAAAAAAAAAAAAAAAGGCAAAAACCAATCCCTGCCCTTCTGGAGCTTACAATCTAGGGGAAAGCATAGAAGCTCAAAAGTTACATGTTGAATTCCTTGTACATTTAAAAAAAAAAAAACAAGCCCTTAAGTAACAGAGATTTGAAGTTTCATATACAATATGCTAATTCTGTTTTACAGTGTATATGGAATTGCTAATTAAATTTGGCTATTGTAAAGATCAGAATTTTTAAAAAGACAAGAAAAGGCAATGGGAAAACTGTAAGTTTTATCTTTAATCTGTGAGGAAACAAAGAGTTTCAACTACCAACTATAAAGAGATTGAGTTTTATCTGCTATTTATAAAGAGGAGTTTT